>NC_064619.1:40000-52500 GCF_023898315.1 Schistocerca nitens | reverse complement strand
GTTAGGTTAGGTTAGGTTAGGTTAGGTTAGGTTAGGTTAGGTTGGGTTAGGTTAGGTTAGGTTAGGTTAGGTTAGGTTAGGTTAGGTTAGGTTAGGTTAGGTTAGGTTAGGTTAGGTTGGGTTAGGTCGGGTTAGGTTAGGTTAGGTTAGGTCGGGTTAGGTTAGGTTAGGTTAGGTTAGGTTAGGTTAGGTTAGGTTAGGTTAGGTTAGGTTAGGTTAGGTTAGTTTAGGTTGGGTTAGGTTAGGTTAGGTTAGGTTAGGTTGGGTTAGGTTAGGTTGGGTTAGGTTAGGTTAGATTAGGTTAGGTTAGGTTAGGTTGGGTTAGGTTGGGTTGGGTTGGGTTAGGTTAGGTTAGGTTAGGTTAGGTTGGGTTAGGTTAGGTTGGGTTGGGTTAGGTTAGGTTAGGTTAGGTTAGGTTAGGTTAGGTTAGGTTAGGTTAGGTTAGGTTAGGTTAGGTTAGGTTAGGTTAGGTTAGGTCAGGTTAGGTCAGGTCAGGTCAGGTTAGGTTAGGTTAGGTCAGGTTAGGTTAGGTTAGGTCAGGTTAGGTCAGGTCAGGTCAGGTTAGGTTAGGTTAGGTTAGGTTAGGTTAGGTTAGGTCAGGTTAGGTCACATCAGGTTAGGTCAGGTCAGGTCAGGTTAGGTCAGGTCAGGTCAGGTTAGGTTAGGTTAGGTCAGGTTAGGTTAGGTTAGGTCAGATTAGGTTAGGTCAGGTTAGGTTAGGTCAGGTTAGGTTAGGTTAGGTTAGGTTAGGTTAGGTTAGGTTAGGTTAGGTTAGGTTAGGTTAGGTTAGGTCAGGTTAGGTTAGGTCAGGTTAGGTCAGGTCAGGTTAGGTTAGGTCAGGTTAGGTCAGGTCAGGTCAGGTCAGGTCAGGTCAGGTCAGGTCAGGTCAGGTTAGGTTAGGTTAGGTTAGGTTAGGTTAGGTTAGGTTAGGTTAGGTTAGGTTAGGCTAGGTTAGGTTAGGTTAGGCTAGGTTAGGCTAGGTTAGGCTAGGTTAGGCTAGGTTAGGCTAGGTTAGGTTAGGTTAGGTTAGGTTAGGTTAGGTTAGGTTAGGTTAGGTTAGGTTAGGTTAGGTTAGGTTAGGTTAGGTTAGGTTAGGGTTAGGTTAGGGTTAGGTTAGGGTTAGGGTTAGGGTTAGGGTTAGGGTTAGGTTAGGGTTAGGTTAGGGTAGGTTAGGTTAGGTTAGGTTAGGTTAGGTTAGGTTAGGTTAGGTTAGGTTAGGTTGCCAGGTGCCGGGGCTAGTAGTGTATTTATCACTAAATTCTACTAGAATCCACATGTGTAAATCATGCTCTAAGCCCCCCCTATTCTAACTCCGACTTTTGCTGTTGCACAAGGATAAAACAAATACGCGAACTGACTCTAATCAACCCTGCTAGTGGAGTAGAAGAGTGTTTGGCACCTGCAATAATTTAATTTGATAAATAAGTTAAATAAACAAAGGTTTCATTAGCATAGTGAGGAATGATAGGGTTGCTCTATTGATTAACAGAAAGAAAGTTCTGTCCAAAATAACAATATGATTTATTAAGATTAAACGCAGAATAGTAAAAGAGACACAGGAAATATAAAACATCAAATTGGCTAAAATTGGAGATTCATACAAACACAGTAAAGGTGAAGTTGTCCCTAACTTAGATCGTGAGGTTTAAGACGAAGTGGTATGTGGAGCCAATTCCTTTCCACTCAAATCTCAAGAGAGACACACAGCTAACCCAATAGTAATTGCTGCTACTCGAAACTGAACAAAGTTAGAAAAGGATGAACAGGCGCGCTCTGCTGAGCTCTGATTATCACCTAGGAAAATCCCTATCTGCCGGTGCTGCGGACGTACATTACCAACAGTCTTCTTATCTCCCAGAACACGATCTGGCGTACCGCAGGCGAGGGCTGGTTGCTCCGACGTCCTCGACCGAAAGGCGACTGCCGACTACCCAGAGCACCCGTACAGGCCGAACACCGAACATTCCCGCCCCCACGACAGTGGCCGTGGTTACGTTCCAATCAGCAACTCGAAAACCGGCGGAAATTCCACTCCATTGCCGGAGCACTACCGTTCCACCAATGGAGATTCTTGGCGCCAATTTCTGTGCTGATTTTGCAGAAAGTGCGGGAATTTTCCCGCCACAACTGCGTGGGTACACAAGTCATTCCCACGCCTCGCTGGTAGCCCGCCAGAAAGTGTTTTCGCAAAGTTTCTCTGAAGTAACGGAACCTCTAGCCCAGCCGCTACTTCACACCCCAGCGGGCGTGTCTCTTGACAATGTCGGCGTCTGAAAAGCATTCACTCGACTGCCTCACACACGTCGGCTTAACTCTCTCCAGTTCCACAGAGCCCGCCTGTCACCGGCCCACCCGGGTGACGAGAGACGCTGCGTGGGAAGTACGCGTGTTAAGGAAAAGCAACCCTCCACCGCATGCAACTAGAGAGGAGAATCGTAAGATAGAAATATGAGAGGTGGCTCATGCCACCTCTCATTGCCCCTACGCCATTTTAGATTGTAATTGGTGAGCGGTTGGCTCACTTAGGAGCAAGGTAGTGAGTCAATCGCCCAAGAACAATCTTACAAAGTGACTCCACATACCGCACTCTATAAAAAAGATCATTGCAACTGAAAAATGCAACTCATAGAGGGAGGATTATTTATGATGTAGCCAACTTCACCTTCTTAATATGGAACACTAACACTCACATCACACATCCATACCCAGGGAGCCCCTTCCAAACACCGATTCACGCAGACATTCACGCTCTAAACATGGCCCGGGCATCTGAGCCAAATATGGAGCAGTTTATTCTTTACAATCAGAGTTGGAGTGCTCCGCAATTAAATGCCCAAGATGTTACAACGATTTTAATCATTAAACTAACCTGACCTCACTCACACATGATAATATTTAAGTTAACAATCTCTTTGTGAGTTTTCAGAATCTAGTTACAACCTCCGATTCATTCTGTCTCCCTGCAGCAAGAATAACCTTTACAAAATGTTCCCTGAACTGATGGTCCATTCACAATGACAGTGGTGGTATCTGCTTCAGTTTATGGGGACTTCAGGCACACTGTTAGCATACACACAACAATAAACACAAAATACAAAAAAAACATGATGTGGAGAACAATACAGTAATCTGTAATAAGAATTACAGTGTAAAACACAAACGCATACAAGGTATAACATACATTACAGAAACAACATAAGAGAAAGAAATTTAAGAAAAACAAAAAAAACAAGGTTCATGGGGCATCAAATTGTGCGTGCACATTGCACAAAGTTCACGACTGTGCTGAGAATGAGGCACTAAATCACATTGTTAGAAATATCCGTGGCACTTCACTGATTCCACTGTACTGACATCACATAAGGCTAAACGTCGGTTGTAGTTGCTACGTTGTGGCAACAGCAATAGGGAGTTCTGGAGTGTCTGCAGTACGCTGTTGAGATTGTAGTCAGACCCACGCATATGATCACGGCCGTATGGTAGGAAGACACAGTGATAGGCTCTCCTCACGTCGATTAATTGTCTCTGAGGTCTACTCGTTGGGATACATCACTAGTCTAGGTCTCTTCTCTCGCTGGACAGAACTTTATGTTTCCCAATATTGCAGTTCGACGAGGGATGATGGCACGTGGAGTGACTCCACAAGTGTGTGAGGTCATCCATACAGGATCGAACTAGGAGCGACTATTGTTAAAAACTGCTCTCTAATAGAGAGGAGAAGTAAGACATGAGACCATACATTTGTTAGTGTGGCACGATACTGCTTTGTGTATGCAGATCGGCCAATGCTAGTGAGTTGTAAAAACCCAAACAGGTGAGTATAGAGCGTCCCTTTCTGTCCTGAGGCACATGAGGCGCAGGTTCTGACACGATATGTGATCTTCTTCGTGTACTCACGACAACGTGGTCTGCCGCAGGGAATCCCTCCAAGCGGCTGCCGCGTCCGGAGAGCTAGCAGGCTGTCGCGTGTCAGGGTCAACGGCCAGCCCCACTTTCGCTTGTGGCGGGGCAAGGGTCCCGTGTAATCCCTCAGGTAGGCAGCCGGGTGACTGTCAGCGTGTAGGACGGGACGCTCGCCCTCTAGCAGGTAGCCGAAGACCTCTTGTTTTTGCGCTGGCTGGCCTCTGCATTGCCACGTTCCTCGTCATCTGTACAATTCTTACAAAAGTCTTATGCCTAACTTTTTCCCATGACCTTCTATGTTATAATAAATTTACCTAATGAAACATTGATGGTCTGTCATTTCAGACACTCTTATTTTACTTTTATAGTTATTAATCTATGGCAATCATTATAACATCTAATCTAGACATGGAAATAATTTATTTTGATATACGTGTAGAGACCGATCTCAGTAAGTACATGGTGTGTGATAACTGATGCTTTGTAATGGATGAACAACTAAATGTGCGGGCCCGCACTAATATTACTATTAATTATATAGATCGACAGTAGACATGCTTCAAGAATTAACTACCATATCCCAACGATCTACATTCTACGTCTTTTAATTAAATTATGTTGTTATGCAGGTCTAAGTTTTACTGTGCTATAAAGAACATGCAACTACGCTACTTTCGCTCGCCCGTCGTCCCTCCATCTCGGGTCTGTGGTTTGGTGACCTGAAAAATAGCAACTCAACAGGCGCGCGCCAAACACAACACTTGTGGTAGAAAACCCCCACAATATTAATCTAGTTATTGTTAAATCCTACAGTTTAACTTATCCTAGTATCGTACTTTCCCTTTTATTTATTTATTTATTTATTTTATTTTATTTATTTATTTATTTATTTATTTATTTTTTTATTTATTTACCTTATACAACACCCTTACATAGTTCCTGTTACGCTGAGATGTCTTGCTGCTCGCCGCTATTGACGACAGTGATGTGCGCGCCGTACGACATGACCTCCGAGTTTTCATTACGCCTCACTGAAACTCCAGAGACTGGGTTAGCCATGGCTATACACGACAATAAATTTATAGTTGCAACTGCCTTCTCTATGTGAAGCGGTTTTCGCGATCGAAGTACACCTTTCCAGAAGCAATGTAATATGACCAAGCCAGGACTGGTTCCTGTTGAGGATTCAGACACCCAACACACGCCAGCTACACAGTATGTCACGAATATCCAAGTACAATTCCTTGGTGATTCATCTGTGACAAAAACGAGCAGCACGCTAAATCCCCAACCAGCACATTAGCATGGTAGGCTTTTATGCCCTCATTTCTCTCGTCTAGGGCACCATTAGAGTCAAATGCTCACAGGTTCACCCCGACTTGCAAGACAACGATACCGGCGCAGCTCTGCAAAAACTATACTGCCCATATTCACCCTCGAAATCGCGCAATATACCACAATCGTGCAGTGCACTGACGCGTGCCTGCAAGCATTGGTATGAACGTCTCACGAACTGGTTGTGGCCGCTATGGAGCGTATCACGACCTCTCAGAACGCTTCTAAGAGCACGTTCTTGTATGCGCCCGTTTGTGCGACGTCTCGTCACTCATCCTTATCCCTTAACATGGACACCAGATAGGAAAGGACAAAAACATTGCTCATGAAAAGGTAGTGTCTCCTACTCCATCGACATTGGAGATCGCAAACATAAACAAAAAGAGGATAGCAGCAGTAAATTCTTATGCAAGACAACGCAGCGTGTTAATACTTTAGCAATCTTAATCTATTAATGTAACGATTATTGTTCCCCGAACAAAGGTTCATATATTTGCCTATTCTACTATGTACATTTCTTACACTACTACTATTCTACGAACTCCTTTATGTGAGATATGTGGTGGAGTCCTATGGACTTCCTTCCTTTCAGCGTCTCCAATTCATAAGCATTGTGGTGAGCTGCTCTCCTTATACGGTACGGGCCGTTGTAAACAGAATAGAATTTTTGGCATTTCATTTTTTGTTTGTTCGAAAGTCGGAAAGACTTAACGAGCACCTTTTGTCCAATTTGGAAGTGTCGTAGACGAGCTCCCCTGTCGGCACGTCTCTTCCTGACCTCTGCTGCAGCCCGTATCCTCTTGAGAGCCAAATCCACTATGGCTTGGTGCTGCGTTCGCGCCCTTGGTGGGAAGTTTACGACCTTGGTTATCAAGTCCTTAGGAATCCGGTTTTTCAGTACTGTAATGGGTGCCAATTTTGTTATCCCATGGGGTGCCTCATTGATCACCTCCTGGAAGTCTTTAAGGAAAACGTCCCATGTCGTGTGCTGTTTGTTACAGTACAACCGGCACAAGTTTCCGAGTTCTTTGATAACCCGTTCTGCAGCATTCGAGCTCGGATGGTGTGAAGATATAAAAATGGGATCAATTTTACATCGACGCAACATCTCCTTCCATGTTTTTGACTTAAACTGTGGCCCGTTATCAGAAATGATTCTACTCACATGACCAACCTGTGGTAGGAAATCCCGGATTAGGGCTCGTGATACAGTTCGTCCTGTTGCCCTCTTCAGTGGCGTAAAGGTAACGTATTTGGACGTTAGCTCAACAAACACTAATACGTAAGTATATCCTCTTCTTGTTCTTGGCAAAGGTCCCATCAAATCTGTTGCTGCTAATTGTCTTAATTTGGTCGGTACGATTGGGTATAATGGTGCCTGCATGCTCACAGTGGTGTGCTTAGCCTTTTGGCAGTCTTTACACACCGACAGTACCCTCCGAATTCGACGCTCCATGTTTCGAAAGTAACACATGGTCCTTAGCTTGAGATTGCACTTGCGTGGTCCGAAGTGTCCATAGCTGAGGTGAGTATGCCATATAACCTTGTTTATTAGGTGTTCAGGGATGCATACCCCCCATTCAGTGTCATTGGCATAATTTCGGTGGAAAATTATGCCTTTCCGCAAGAGATAGAACTGCCTGATGTTGGCGTGTCTTCTGTCTATCCATTTCTGTTTCAATAACACTAGGGCAGGGTCCTTGTCTTGCTCCTTCTTGATGTCCTGCATACTACAGGTAATAAAATTTTCAAAGGCTACTTTCTGCATATAGAAAAGGCAGTAGTGATTTTCCTCCAGATCTTCTTCCATGTTGTGCTCAAATCCGATCGGTGACCGTGATAAGGCGTCTGCAATAATGTTCTGACTGCCGGGGATATATTCTATCGAAAAGTTGTACTGCTGCAGATATGATGCCCACCTAATGAGCCGCCTGTGATTAAGCTTTGCAGTCATCAAGAACTCGAGTGCCTTGTGGTCTGTGTAGACCCTCGTCTTGCGACCAAACAGAAGGTATCTGAATTTTTCAAACGCCCATACAATAGCCAGCGCCTCTAACTCGGTTACTGAGTAATTCCTCTCACTCTTGGCTAGTACTCTGCTAGCAAACGCAATTGTCTTCCACACCCTGTTTCCGTCATGTACATAGTCTTGGAACACCATGACACCCAGACCGGAGTATGAACTGTCCGTTACTATGCAAAGCTCTTCTGCTAAATTAGGGTGTGATAGGATGGGTGCTTGTAATAATGCGAATTTTAATGCTTTCCATTCGGATTCGGCTGCCTCATCCCATTCCCAAGGAATCTTCTTTCCTGTAAGTTGATGCAACCTAGGACTGCTCTGAGTTTTGACATGTATAAAGCGGTTGTAAAAATTTATGATCCCCAAGAACCCCCTTAACTGCTTCTTTGTCGTAGGAATGGGAAACTTTTCAATCGCTTCGATCTTTTCGGGATTTGGCGCAATGCCCTCACCCGTGATGATATGTCCCAGAAATTTGACAGAGGACGTCCCAAAACTCGATTTTTCAATATTGATAGTCACTCCGTAATCCTTGAATGTCGCAAGGAGTTCACCGAGGACCGCATTGTGCTCTCCCCAAGATTTCTCCGCGATCAGCAAATCGTCCACATAGCTGGTGACATGACGTTTCAAATTATCGCTTAGTATGCCGTCCAGCCCCCGAATGAATCCGGCAGATGAAACGTTCAAACCAAATGGTAGTCGACGAAACCGGTAACATCTTCCAAATGCTAAAAAGGCTGTGTACTGTCTGCAATTTGGATGGAGCTCGATCTGCCAGAAACTCGATTTTAGATCAACTGATGAGAAGATTGCTATTCCATGCAAGTTTTGTAATAGTTCCTCTAATCGTTCCGGTCTGTCTGTTTCGGGTTCTATTATGGTATTAATTTGTCGCGAGTCCAAGACTAAACGAATACTACCATCTGCCTTCTCGACTACTCTTAACGGGTTATTATAGGCTGAAGCCGTAGGTTCAATTATTCCTTCACTCAGCATTCGCGTAATTTCAGCTGCTACTTTCTGTCGATATGCCAAGGGGATTGGATAGGGTGGCACACGAAACTGGTTGTGCGGACGAACACGAAATTCATATTGGAAGTTCTTTATTGATCCTGTCTTGGGAAGAAAGACCTCCGCATGTTCTACTAGTAATTTATGAAGTTCTTTGCGGTGGTCACTCCTTATATTCTTTATTGCTTCCACTTTTTCTCCTATTTTCTCCTTTATTTCTCCCATTATTCCGACTTCATTCTCATCCGTGTCCTCTCCCTTACCCGCAACGTCGACCTGTTCTTCCTTTCTGTCTTTCAGACACGCATAGTTTATCCGTACACAGTTAGACGGTAGTTGAGCTGGGATCAGCTGGTCGTCGAACTTAATGTGGACGGGATTCCCTTTCCTCAAAACCACTTCACCTCGTCCTAGATCAACTATCGCTTCATGTTCATTTAGGAAGTCCGTTCCTATTATCATGTCGATCGCCAGATTTGGCACGATCCAGAAGTTAGACTCTATTTTGTGTCCTTGGCAGGAGAATTCCAGTCTTGTTTGTTGGGTGACCTCCGTACATTTACCCGCTAATGCCCCTTTTATTTTGGTTTTCTTAACCGATAGGACAGGCCAGTCCATCTCCTGAGAGCACCTCTTGTATGCTGCCTCAGATATTGCTGTTATGTAGCTTCCACTATCTATTATCGCATTCATACTCTTTTCAGCTATTGCTACTGTGATAAGAGGCTGCCGAAGGCTGCCGATCTTGTCGAGGAGTTGCTTTATGTTCCTCGAGCAGGATTTCTGATAAATCTTCGTAATGTATCATCCGTAGTTGGCCAGGTCCGAGATTACGTGCGAAATTCCGGCGGCCTGTGTTCGCACTAGTCTGGCGTCAATCCCTTGTTAAGCTCCCCCTCCTCTGACGTGCATTAGGATTTGCGGGTCTGGTTTCAATCTCCTGGTTCCACCGTTGTCCTTGGTTTCGCTCTCTCCAATTACGGTCGCTTTGCCGTTCGTTATTCCTTCTATCCCAGATTCCTTGTCTAGATTGACCCTGCTCCCTGACGTTCTGGTTTCCGTGTCTTTGGTTTCCATAACCTTGAATAGCGTAACCTTAACTTCCGTAACCCTGGTTTCCTAACTGGCCAGTGCGATTATGCGATCTGTTGTCGTCTTCCCTTCCTGGCCCGTGGTATTTGTTACTTTGCCCCTTCTTCCTGTCCTTTGCGTCTTGTTTATCAAAGACTACTTCGAGTTCGCGCAATAGACTCTTGAATGCTTCTATGTCAGATCCACACTTGCCGACAAGTGTCTGTTGGTACCTAACTGGCAATTTGGAAAAGCAAAATTTAATGATTTCTCCGTTGCTATATGGACTATCTAAAAATTGATTCTTCTTGAGTAAATCATCAAGAAATTTTGTTGCGCTCCTATGCCCGGACACTTCCAGTTCAGGACAAAATATTATTTCCTCTTTAATCCTGTCTTGCGTTTCCTTTGACCAGTAGGTCCGCAGGAATGCACCAACAAATTCCTGATAAGTCCGACACGTCACTGCCACACCCCGCATCTTTTCCGCGGCTTGGCCTTCGATGTGTCCACACATGAATTCTAATTTTGCCTGGGTTGGCCATGATGCCGGTAATGAATTTGTAAACTGCATCACCCAGCTCTTCGGATGCATCGACCCTCCATTTTCTTTGAACTTCTGGAATTTTAGTATCGACAGGAAGTGATTGTGATCAAAATCCTGTCTGATCCTCGCACTGGTGTTGTCACTCGTTTCCGATACTTGCACGTCTGCTGAGTGTCCTGCTCTATCTTGCTGATAACTGTGATGTGCTACCTCTGTATCACAGTGGAAGTGGCTCTCAGAATTCACTCTCCTAGGTGGGCTATAATTATTGGAGCTATTACTCGCTGTTTCTGCGTGTGCATTGTTAGTTCCGCACTCTGTCACTGGGCTAGAGCACGGCGGGCTTTTCCTCGGAGACACAATTCTGTGTATTCCATCATTGGTATCCGAACGCACAGTGCTCGTGTGCCCGTTTTGCTCTAGTTTTGCTATCCGACTCTCTACTTCTTCCATTCGTTTCGTGGTGTTTGCAACCGCGATATTACCTTGAGTTTTTAAGAATGCTAGGGATTTTGAGTAGGATTGTGTTGTACGTCGCAAGCGCCCTGCGAGTTTAGAAGTTGCTTCCGCGACTTTCATTGCCCCTATTGCTGCCGTTTTGGCTAGGCCTGCTACTTTTTGTGCAGCTATTGACATTTGTTTTGCTTCTCCACATTCTTTCTTTATTGTTAGTAATTCCCCACGAATTTCCCCTATATGCGAAATTATAGTCTGAGTGTCCTTCTTACGCTGTTTCTCATCTTCTTCTTTCATGGATCGTAGGAAGCTCAGTATTGGGTTTACGTCATCTTTTTGATCCTCTTCAAACGTGGGAGATGTAACTCTGGACACCTGGGCGCTAGAGCTCTGACGTGGCCGAGCTAGCCCCTGTCTGCTCTCGTTCGTTTGATTATAAATTTCTGCTACCGTCTCGACCTGTGTGCCTGTCTCTGTTTCATCCTCTACTTCACTATCATAATCACGGCCGCAACGCTGCTCTGAGATCGCGTCCAAATCACCTTCCTCATCAATGCCCCTGGCGTCCTGTCCTGCTAAAAATGTGCCCATCTCATCTCCGAACCTATTCCCGTCAGTAAACTGCCCCTTATCCATTATGCTATCCTCTTTTGTTTTAGCTTCGCCCGATAATAGTCGTGCCTTACTTCTCGTTATCATTCATAAAAACAAATTCATCTAAAATGCACAATAAAATTAATCTACTCCATATATTTTTTACACATAAACATAAAATTTCAACAACGCTGTTCCAACGCTGTAATCACAAACACAATTTGATGTGGTACAGAAACCGCACACAAATCCGACAAAGTGCGATGCGGTACAGACACCACATCAGCGAAACACAAAAAAAACAATGAACAAAAAATATATACACTGAAAACAAAAACTGTAGTCATGCGCCGCTACTTAAAACTAAACGCGGAACTACCAAAAAAAAAACTTGGGTATTAATCATTAAAAAAAATAGAGAGAAACAAAATTGAATGTTCCTACTAAGAATCCTGTTTGTTTATCAGAGATTCACAGGAAAGATCCTGGCAGGGTCGCCATTTTATGCGAGGTGCCGGGGCTAGTAGTGTATTTATCACTAAATTCTACTAGAATCCACATGTGTAAATCATGCTCTAAGCCCCCCCTATTCTAACTCCGACTTTTGCTGTTGCACAAGGATAAAACAAATACGCGAACTGACTCTAATCAACCCTGCTAGTGGAGTAGAAGAGAGTTTGGCACCTGCAATAATTTAATTTGATAAATAAGTTAAATAAACAAAGGTTTCATTAGCATAGTGAGGAATGATAGGGTTGCTCTATTGATTAACAGAAAGAAAGTTCTGTCCAAAATAACAATATGATTTATTAAGATTAAACGCAGAATAGTAAAAGAGACACAGGAAATATAAAACATCAAATTGGCTAAAATTGGAGATTCATACAAACACAGTAAAGGTGAAGTTGTCCCTAACTTAGATCGTGAGGTTTAAGACGAAGTGGTATGTGGAGCCAATTCCTTTCCACTCAAATCTCAAGAGAGACACACAGCTAACCCAATAGTAATTGCTGCTACTCGAAACTGAACAAAGTTAGAAAAGGATGAACAGGCGCGCTCTGCTGAGCTCTGATTATCACCTAGGAAAATCCCTATCTGCCGGTGCTGCGGACGTACATTACCAACAGTCTTCTTATCTCCCAGAACACGATCTGGCGTACCGCAGGCGAGGGCTGGTTGCTCCGACGTCCTCGACCGAAAGGCGACTGCCGACTACCCAGAGCACCCGTACAGGCCGAACACCGAACATTCCCGCCCCCACGACAGTGGCCGTGGTTACGTTCCAATCAGCAACTCGAAAACCGGCGGAAATTCCACTCCATTGCCGGAGCACTACCGTTCCACCAATGGAGATTCTTGGCGCCAATTTCTGTGCTGATTTTGCAGAAAGTGCGGGAATTTTCCCGCCACAACTGCGTGGGTACACAAGTCATTCCCACGCCTCGCTGGTAGCCCGCCAGAAAGTGTTTTCGCAAAGTTTCTCTGAAGTAACAGAACCTCTAGCCCAGCCGCTACTTCACACCCCAGCGGGCGTGTCTCTTGACAATGTCGGCGTCT
>NC_064619.1:10000-22500 GCF_023898315.1 Schistocerca nitens | reverse complement strand
GAGGCGAAAACGGCGCGGATGTCAGATGTTGAATACCATTGGCCTTGCAGAACGACTGAAATTCTGCGGACATGAATTGTGGGCCATTGTCGGAAACAATAGTCTGCGGAAGACCTTCAATGCAAAAGATAGCAGACAAGGCTTGGATGGTGGCAGAAGACGTCGTGGAAGACATCCGGACAACAAAAGGAAAATTACTGAAAGCATCGACCACAACCAACCATCGAGCATTCCAGAATGGACCAGCAAAATCGATGTGCAAGCGTTGCCAAGGGGAAGTGGCTTTCGGCCATGCAAAGAATTTCCGCGGCGGTGCGGATTGTTGTTCGGCACACGCCACGCAAGAGGAGCACATATTCGCAATCGCAGCATCGATTCCGAACCAAGTACAGTGCTGTCGAGCAAGTTGTTTCGTTCGCACTATACCCCAATGTCCGTGGTGAAGAAGCCGTAAGACAGAGGACTGTAACGAACGTGGGACCACGACTCGGGATTGATCATTATCGGAACGCAACAACAAAACACCACGGCGGACAAAAAGTCTCTCCTTGTGAGCAAAAAAACGGCGAACCAAAGGATCCTCGATCCGTGACTGTGACAAGGGCCATTGCGTAGCAACAAAACGCAAAACGGGAGCAAGGACAGGGTCAGCAGCTGTGGCTGTAGCTACACGACGAAAATCAATCGGAAACGATGCGACCACGTCATCGGCTTCCGAATCAATGAACATGCAAGCAAGTTCGGAAGAATCGAATGCTTTATCCTCAGCAACAGGCAAACGGGACAACGCATCAGCGTTGCCGTGCTTAGCAGTGGACCGATACAAGATATCGTAGCGGTACTGCGAGAGAAAAAGCGACCAGCGAATGAATTTCTGCGCTGTACGTGGAGGTACAGGCTTGTTCGGATGAAAAAGCGATGTCAAAGGTTTGTGGTCGGTGATGATTGTAAAGTGACGACCATACAAGAAGTCATGAAACTTGGTAACACCAAACACAAGAGCTAAAGCTTCTTTCTCTATTTGTGAATAATTTCTTTGCGCAGATGAGAGCAATTTTGACGCAAAGGCAATAGGGCGATCATGCGAGCCATCCTTGTGCGCAAGCACAGCACCGATCCCGAAATCCGATGCATCTACCATCAACAAAAGGGGTTTTCGGGGATCGAATGGCGTAAGGCAAGTATTTGAAAGTAACGCCGATTTCAACTGGCGAAAGGCGCGTTCGCATTCCGTCGTCCAGACGAACGGAACACCTTTACGGCGTAAGCGATGAAGCGGAGCTGAAATGGAAGAAGCATTGCGCACAAACCTATGATAATAATTTACCTTACCCAGCACACTCTGTAGCTGTTTTAAGTTCTGCGGTGACGGCAAGTCCAGAATGGCACGAAGGTGCTCTGGACTCGGATGTATACCTTGGGCGTTAAGGACATGGCCCAGGTACGGTAAGTCACGAGCAAAAAACACACATTTGTCCTTTCTCAAGCGAAGACCATTCTGACGCAAGACCTGAAATAATGTCCGGAGATTCTGCAAATGTTCGGCTTCTGTCTTCCCTGAGATCACAATATCGTCCAGATAGTTCGCAGCAGTAGGGACCGACGCACAAATAGTTTGTAAATACTGCTGAAATAAAGCAGGGGCGGATGCACACCCGAATGGCAGTCTTTTGAAGCGATACAAGCCAAGATGCGTGTTTACCACCAAGACGCGCTGGGAGTCTTCGTCCACAGGTATCTGCAAGTACGCATCTGCTAGGTCCAATTTTGAAAAATAGTTTCCCGGGCACAGTTTGTCAAAAAGATCTTCCGGGCGGGGCAAAGGAAAAGTAGCAGTCACAAGTTGTGGATTCACAGTTGCCTTGAAGTCCACACAAAGTCTCAATTTTCCGGAAGGTTTTGGCAAAATTACTAAGGGTGAGGCCCAGAGAGAAGCCTGCACTCGTTCAATGACACCTTGAGATTCTAATTCGGCTAATGTTCGTGCGACCTCATCACGCAATGCGTGGGGAACATTGCGCGCTCTGAAAAATTTTGGTTGCGCGTTATCTTTCAGTTCCAAATGCGCTTCATAGTTCTTAGCGCAACCAAGGCCCGGTGCAAAAATGTCTGCAAATTCTCCACAAAGACTAGAAACACTGGCGGAAGGCACAGTCTGATTCACTGATAGGACCTGATTCACTATAGACAAATTAAACAATTGAAACAAATCTAAACCAAACAAGTTCACTGCACTAGAGGAACGAAGAACATAAAATGACACAAGTTTTGTCTGTCCCTTGTATGTTGCAATAAGGCTGCACTGTCCTAACACAGGTATATGCTGTCCTGAGTAACTAGTTAACGTAACAGTTGCGGCACGCAATGGCGGGGCGCCCAGTTGTTTGTACGTGTCGTGATTGAGCAATGAAACAGCAGCTCCGGTATCGAGCTGGAATGGGATCACTTGTCCTGCAAAGTCTAAGTCCACAAAAAGTTTATTGTCTTGTTGACGACAAGAGCGACTGTCTCGTGCAATTTGAACTGATACAGGTCCAGAAGCACTTGCAACTATACGGGATTTCCGGCGACGTCGACGCACACTGGTGGTGGGACGAACACAGTCACTGTTAGCTAAAGTGTCACTGGACGGGTGGGAATGAACCACATGAATGTCCATGGGCGAAGGTCCACGAGCCTGATTGTCCTGGATTCGATTCCGGCGCGAAGCAAAGGGCCTGGAATTTGTGTGATTGTCTGATCTTAACTTTTTCTGGCAAACACTTTGTACATGTCCTTTCTTTTGACAGTAAAAGCAAATAGCTTGGCGTGACGGGCAATTTTCACGCGAATGTCTAGTTGCACACCGCGGGCAAGATTTCACTGCATTTGCTTGCTGACGCGGCGCACGTGGTTGCAAGCTAGGCGGCCGCAGCGAAGTCGGGCGCGAGGGCCGCTTAGCGTCCCGTGCAGCGGGCCCGGCGGGCCGATTAATGTGACACACTGCTGGCGAAGTTTCAAATGATGCCTGAGCAAAGTCAAGTGTGTCTTGCCTGTCCAATATGTCTATCACTTGTTGCAGGGAGGGATTAACTAGCTTCAAAATCTGTTCCCTTATGCGAACATCAGAAACGTTCTGTGCAATTGCATCACGCACCATAGTATCTGAATATGGGAGGCCACATTCACAGGCAAACGCGCAGTCTCTAGTAAGTCCTTGCAAAGTTGCTACCCACTCCCTATTAGTCTGACCGGCGGTACGTTTTGTACGAAAAAACGTATACCGTTTTGCAACAACATTAACTGTTTCTTTGAAATAGGCATCTAAAGCCGACAAAATTTCCTCGTAGGTCAGAGTTGCTACGTCGCGTCGGGGAAACAATTTCACTATCACCCGGTAGGTAGACACACCGACACAAGAAAGCAAAAACGGCTGCCGCTCTTTACCTTGAATTCCATAAGCAGTGAGGTGGAAGTTGAACTGATCGGCCCACTCAGTCCAGCTTTCGGTTGTGGCCTCGAAGGGCCTAAATGGCGGTGCGACAGCGTTGTGTGGCTGCGGTAGCGATGAAGCGGCTGCCGCCGCATCGGTTTGCAGCGCACGTTGACCCTGGACGAGCTGTCCAAGGGCTTCCAATAACGCCTGCGTCTGCTGATTCTGCAAGCGAAAAAATTCGGACAGTACATCTGGAGAATGCGGCGAAGCCATGACACAAGCAAATTAGAGCAAGTAGAACACAAAGACTGCAACGTGGGCGCGGCACCACACCTCGTCGCCAAAATATTGTTGTGTCGATTCCCTAAGGTCTCGACACAATGAGTGGCTAGGTGCACGCGAAACTAACGCAGACGGGCGTAAATTCTGAAACAGGAGACTGGATGAAAAACTATAAAGAAAAGAAGAGAGATTGTCATCTACTTAACTTTTAATGATGTTCTTCTTGTTGAAATACATCTCTTGCATAGTAGTAAGCAATTAGCAATGATACACATGGCGCCTTGCTAGGTAGTAGCGATGGACTAGCTGAAGGCTATTTAATCTGTCTCTCGGCAAATGAGAGGAATACTTGGTAGGTCTAGTCGCAAGCTATGTCGTCCGTACAACTGGGGCGAGGTGAAGTCCGTGTCTTGTGACCTGCCCTGTGGTGGCGCTACGTTTGCGAATACACAGTGGCGACACGCGGGTCCGACATGTACTACAGGACCGCGGCCGATTTAAGTTACCACCTAGCACGTGTGGTGTCTAGCGGTGACACCACAAGGTAAGGTTAGGTTAGGTTAGGTTAGGTTAGGTTAGGTTAGGTTAGGTTAGGTTAGGTTAGGTTAGGTTAGGTTAGGTTAGGTTAGGTTAGGTTAGGTTAGGTTAGGTTAGGTTAGGTTAGGTTAGGTTAGGTTAGGTTAGGTTAGGTTAGGTTAGGTTAGGTTAGGTTAGGTTAGGTTAGGTTAGGTTAGGTTAGGTTAGGTTAGGTTAGGTTAGGTTAGGTTAGGTTAGGTTAGGTTAGGTTAGGTTAGGTTAGGTTAGGTTGGGTTAGGTTGGGTTGGGTTAGGTTGGGTTGGGTTGGGTTGGGTTGGGTTAGGTTGGGTTGGGTTAGGTTGGGTTAGGTTAGGTTGGGTTGGGTTAGGTTAGGTTGGGTTAGGTTAGGTTAGGTTAGGTTAGGTTAGGTTAGGTTAGGTTAGGTTAGGTTAGGTTAGGTTAGGTTAGGTTAGGTTAGGTTAGGTTAGGTTAGGTTAGGTTAGGTTAGGTTAGGTTAGGTTAGGTTAGGTTAGGTTAGGTTAGGTTAGGTTAGGTTGGGTTAGGTTGGGTTAGGTTGGGTTAGGTTGGGTTAGGTTGGGTTAGGTTAGGTTGGGTTAGGTTAGGTTAGGTTAGGTTAGGTTGGGTTAGGTTAGGTTAGGTTAGGTTGGGTTAGGTTGGGTTAGGTTAGGTTAGGTTGGGTTAGGTTAGGTTAGGTTAGGTTGGGTTAGGTTAGGTTAGGTCAGGTTAGGTTGGGTTAGGTTAGGTTAGGTTAGGTTAGGTTGGGTTAGGTTAGGTTAGGTTAGGTTAGGTTAGGTTAGGTTAGGTTGGGTTAGGTTGGGTTAGGTTAGGTTAGGTTAGGTTAGGTTAGGTTAGGTTGGGTTAGGTTAGGTTAGGTTGGGTTAGGTTGGGTTAGGTTAGGTTAGGTTAGGTTAGGTTAGGTTAGGTTAGGTTAGGTTAGGTTAGGTTAGGTTGGGTTAGGTTAGGTTAGGTTAGGTTAGGTTAGGTTAGGTTAGGTTAGGTTAGGTTAGGTTAGGTTAGGTTAGGTTAGGTTAGGTTAGGTTAGGTTAGGTTAGGTTAGGTTAGGTTAGGTTAGGTTAGGTTGGGTTAGGTTAGGTTAGGTTAGGTTAGGTTAGGTTAGGTTAGGTGGTTGGGTTAGGTTAGGTTAGGTTGGGTTAGGTTGGGTTAGGTTGGGTTAGGTTGGGTTAGGTTGGGTTAGGTTAGGTTAGGTTGGGTTAGGTTAGGTTAGGTTGGGTTAGGTTAGGTGGTTGGGTTAGGTTAGGTTAGGTTAGGTTAGGTTAGGTTAGGTTAGGTTAGGTTAGGTTAGGTTAGGTTAGGTTAGGTTAGGTTAGGTTAGGTTAGGTTAGGTTAGGTTAGGTTAGGTTAGGTTAGGTTAGGTTAGGTTAGGTTAGGTTAGGTTTGTTGTGTCGATTCCCTAAGGTCTCGACACAATGAGTGGCTAGGTGCACGCGAAACTAACGCAGACGGGCGTAAATTCTGAAACAGGAGACTGGATGAAAAACTATAAAGAAAAGAAGAGAGATTGTCATCTACTTAACTTTTAATGATGTTCTTCTTGTTGAAATACATCTCTTGCATAGTAGTAAGCAATTAGCAATGATACACATGGCGCCTTGCTAGGTAGTAGCGATGGACTAGCTGAAGGCTATTTAATCTGTCTCTCGGCAAATGAGAGGAATACTTGGTAGGTCTAGTCGCAAGCTATGTCGTCCGTACAACTGGGGCGAGGTGAAGTCCGTGTCTTGTGACCTGCCCTGTGGTGGCGCTACGTTTGCGAATACACAGTGGCGACACGCGGGTCCGACATGTACTACAGGACCGCGGCCGATTTAAGTTACCACCTAGCACGTGTGGTGTCTAGCGGTGACACCACATTCCTCCCCCGCAAATCGGCGAACGGTCGTGAGATAAGGCTTCCGCCCGCCGTGGGGAGGACCCCATGTTGACGTATGCGATGAGGTGGGGAGCCTAACAACAGGCGAGGCTGTGCCACCCGCACCCGGCCATTCGGTCCGAGGGGAGCTAGGAAACGCCTGCAAACCTAGTCCAGGGTGCACGTCAACATGAGGTGTATGCGCACGTAATGAGACAGAAGGGTCGACCTCCATGTGGTCGGAGCACCCGACGGGCGAAGACGACATCTGGTCCGGAGCGGGCAAGAGGTCCATGGCGGAGGACGGCTGGTCACGGGAAGCAAGCGGCGGCGCGTGACCCAGGGAGGCGCGAGGCGGCTGCAGCGAAGCGGCCGCTGCTGGCGGCGCCGGCGGCGGCTGCGGCGGCGCGACGCCATGAGGCAAAATGGAAGGCATCGTCGGTAACACCTGGGGATGAGGCGAGCCAGTAGATGGGTCCCCAGGGCGCTGACCTGACGGCTCCGTCGCTGAAAGCAGACGGGGAGCGGCAGAACCCAGGCGACGACAGAGGCGCAGCTGATTGAGATGCCGACGCACCTCACCAGAGGCCCCCAAAACCAAATACATCGCGCGGCCGAGGCAGCGAAGAATGCGCCCTGCGAGCCAACGCTGTGAACCGCGATAGTTGCGATAAGAGACAACGTCGCCAGGAGCAAAAGCAGGAGACTGCCGCTGCACAGGAACCGGATGTGGCGGATGCAGCAAAGACATCAGAGTTCGATGAGGACGACCATGGAGCAACTCAGCCGGCGAGCGACCATCGCGAGGCTGAGAGCGATATGAAGACAAAAAGAGCAACAAAGCGTCCTCCCGAGAATGCGACTCTTTCAACTTCAACATCTGTGACTTGAAAGTCCGGACCAATCGTTCAGCGGCACCGTTTGACTGAGGCGAAAACGGCGCGGATGTCAGATGTTGAATACCATTGGCCTTGCAGAACGACTGAAATTCTGCGGACATGAATTGTGGGCCATTGTCGGAAACAATAGTCTGCGGAAGACCTTCAATGCAAAAGATAGCAGACAAGGCTTGGATGGTGGCAGAAGACGTCGTGGAAGACATCCGGACAACAAAAGGAAAATTACTGAAAGCATCGACCACAACCAACCATCGAGCATTCCAGAATGGACCAGCAAAATCGATGTGCAAGCGTTGCCAAGGGGAAGTGGCTTTCGGCCATGCAAAGAATTTCCGCGGCGGTGCGGATTGTTGTTCGGCACACGCCACGCAAGAGGAGCACATATTCGCAATCGCAGCATCGATTCCGAACCAAGTACAGTGCTGTCGAGCAAGTTGTTTCGTTCGCACTATACCCCAATGTCCGTGGTGAAGAAGCCGTAAGACAGAGGACTGTAACGAACGTGGGACCACGACTCGGGATTGATCATTATCGGAACGCAACAACAAAACACCACGGCGGACAAAAAGTCTCTCCTTGTGAGCAAAAAAACGGCGAACCAAAGGATCCTCGATCCGTGACTGTGACAAGGGCCATTGCGTAGCAACAAAACGCAAAACGGGAGCAAGGACAGGGTCAGCAGCTGTGGCTGTAGCTACACGACGAAAATCAATCGGAAACGATGCGACCACGTCATCGGCTTCCGAATCAATGAACATGCAAGCAAGTTCGGAAGAATCGAATGCTTTATCCTCAGCAACAGGCAAACGGGACAACGCATCAGCGTTGCCGTGCTTAGCAGTGGACCGATACAAGATATCGTAGCGGTACTGCGAGAGAAAAAGCGACCAGCGAATGAATTTCTGCGCTGTACGTGGAGGTACAGGCTTGTTCGGATGAAAAAGCGATGTCAAAGGTTTGTGGTCGGTGATGATTGTAAAGTGACGACCATACAAGAAGTCATGAAACTTGGTAACACCAAACACAAGAGCTAAAGCTTCTTTCTCTATTTGTGAATAATTTCTTTGCGCAGATGAGAGCAATTTTGACGCAAAGGCAATAGGGCGATCATGCGAGCCATCCTTGTGCGCAAGCACAGCACCGATCCCGAAATCCGATGCATCTACCATCAACAAAAGGGGTTTTCGGGGATCGAATGGCGTAAGGCAAGTATTTGAAAGTAACGCCGATTTCAACTGGCGAAAGGCGCGTTCGCATTCCGTCGTCCAGACGAACGGAACACCTTTACGGCGTAAGCGATGAAGCGGAGCTGAAATGGAAGAAGCATTGCGCACAAACCTATGATAATAATTTACCTTACCCAGCACACTCTGTAGCTGTTTTAAGTTCTGCGGTGACGGCAAGTCCTGAATGGCACGAAGGTGCTCTGGACTCGGATGTATACCTTGGGCGTTAAGGACATGGCCCAGGTACGGTAAGTCACGAGCAAAAAACACACATTTGTCCTTTCTCAAGCGAAGACCATTCTGACGCAAGACCTGAAATAATGTCCGGAGATTCTGCAAATGTTCGGCTTCTGTCTTCCCTGAGATCACAATATCGTCCAGATAGTTCGCAGCAGTAGGGACCGACGCACAAATAGTTTGTAAATACTGCTGAAATAAAGCAGGGGCGGATGCACACCCGAATGGCAGTCTTTTGAAGCGATACAAGCCAAGATGCGTGTTTACCACCAAGACGCGCTGGGAGTCTTCGTCCACAGGTATCTGCAAGTACGCATCTGCTAGGTCCAATTTTGAAAAATAGTTTCCCGGGCACAGTTTGTCAAAAAGATCTTCCGGGCGGGGCAAAGGAAAAGTAGCAGTCACAAGTTGTGGATTCACAGTTGCCTTGAAGTCCACACAAAGTCTCAATTTTCCGGAAGGTTTTGGCAAAATTACTAAGGGTGAGGCCCAGAGAGAAGCCTGCACTCGTTCAATGACACCTTGAGATTCTAATTCGGCTAATGTTCGTGCGACCTCATCACGCAATGCGTGGGGAACATTGCGCGCTCTGAAAAATTTTGGTTGCGCGTTATCTTTCAGTTCCAAATGCGCTTCATAGTTCTTAGCGCAACCAAGGCCCGGTGCAAAAATGTCTGCAAATTCTCCACAAAGACTAGAAACACTGGCGGAAGGCACAGTCTGATTCACTGATAGGACCTGATTCACTATAGACAAATTAAACAATTGAAACAAATCTAAACCAAACAAGTTCACTGCACTAGAGGAACGAAGAACATAAAATGACACAAGTTTTGTCTGTCCCTTGTATGTTGCAATAAGGCTGCACTGTCCTAACACAGGTATATGCTGTCCTGAGTAACTAGTTAACGTAACAGTTGCGGCACGCAATGGCGGGGCGCCCAGTTGTTTGTACGTGTCGTGATTGAGCAATGAAACAGCAGCTCCGGTATCGAGCTGGAATGGGATCACTTGTCCTGCAAAGTCTAAGTCCACAAAAAGTTTATTGTCTTGTTGACGACAAGAGCGACTGTCTCGTGCAATTTGAACTGATACAGGTCCAGAAGCACTTGCAACTTTACGGGATTTCCGGCGACGTCGACGCACACTGGTGGTGGGACGAACACAGTCACTGTTAGCTAAAGTGTCACTGGACGGGTGGGAATGAACCACATGAATGTCCATGGGCGAAGGTCCACGAGCCTGATTGTCCTGGATTCGATTCCGGCGCGAAGCAAAGGGCCTGGAATTTGTGTGATTGTCTGATCTTAACTTTTTCTGGCAAACACTTTGTACATGTCCTTTCTTTTGACAGTAAAAGCAAATAGCTTGGCGTGACGGGCAATTTTCACGCGAATGTCTAGTTGCACACCGCGGGCAAGATTTCACTGCATTTGCTTGCTGACGCGGCGCACGTGGTTGCAAGCTAGGCGGCCGCAGCGAAGTCGGGCGCGAGGGCCGCTTAGCGTCCCGTGCAGCGGGCCCGGCGGGCCGATTAATGTGACACACTGCTGGCGAAGTTTCAAATGATGCCTGAGCAAAGTCAAGTGTGTCTTGCCTGTCCAATATGTCTATCACTTGTTGCAGGGAGGGATTAACTAGCTTCAAAATCTGTTCCCTTATGCGAACATCAGAAACGTTCTGTGCAATTGCATCACGCACCATAGTATCTGAATATGGGAGGCCACATTCACAGGCAAACGCGCAGTCTCTAGTAAGTCCTTGCAAAGTTGCTACCCACTCCCTATTAGTCTGACCGGCGGTACGTTTTGTACGAAAAAACGTATACCGTTTTGCAACAACATTAACTGTTTCTTTGAAATAGGCATCTAAAGCCGACAAAATTTCCTCGTAGGTCAGAGTTGCTACGTCGCGTCGGGGAAACAATTTCACTATCACCCGGTAGGTAGACACACCGACACAAGAAAGCAAAAACGGCTGCCGCTCTTTACCTTGAATTCCATAAGCAGTGAGGTGGAAGTTGAACTGATCGGCCCACTCAGTCCAGCTTTCGGTTGTGGCCTCGAAGGGCCTAAATGGCGGTGCGACAGCGTTGTGTGGCTGCGGTAGCGATGAAGCGGCTGCCGCCGCATCGGTTTGCAGCGCACGTTGACCCTGGACGAGCTGTCCAAGGGCTTCCAATAACGCCTGCGTCTGCTGATTCTGCAAGCGAAAAAATTCGGACAGTACATCTGGAGAATGCGGCGAAGCCATGACACAAGCAAATTAGAGCAAGTAGAACACAAAGACTGCAACGTGGGCGCGGCACCACACCTCGTCGCCAAAATATTGTTGTGTCGATTCCCTAAGGTCTCGACACAATGAGTGGCTAGGTGCACGCGAAACTAACGCAGACGGGCGTAAATTCTGAAACAGGAGACTGGATGAAAAACTATAAAGAAAAGAAGAGAGATTGTCATCTACTTAACTTTTAATGATGTTCTTCTTGTTGAAATACATCTCTTGCATAGTAGTAAGCAATTAGCAATGATACACATGGCGCCTTGCTAGGTAGTAGCGATGGACTAGCTGAAGGCTATTTAATCTGTCTCTCGGCAAATGAGAGGAATACTTGGTAGGTCTAGTCGCAAGCTATGTCGTCCGTACAACTGGGGCGAGGTGAAGTCCGTGTCTTGTGACCTGCCCTGTGGTGGCGCTACGTTTGCGAATACACAGTGGCGACACGCGGGTCCGACATGTACTACAGGACCGCGGCCGATTTAAGTTACCACCTAGCACGTGTGGTGTCTAGCGGTGACACCACAAGGTTAGGTTAGGTTAGGTTAGGTTAGGTTAGGTTAGGTTAGGTTAGGTTAGGTTAGGTTAGGTTAG
Organism: Schistocerca nitens; assembly: GCF_023898315.1. Lineage (NCBI taxonomy): Eukaryota > Metazoa > Arthropoda > Insecta > Orthoptera > Acrididae > Schistocerca > Schistocerca nitens. The sequence continues at coordinate 11,163 of NC_064619.1, read as the reverse complement.
GTTAGGTTAGGTTAGGTTAGGTTAGGTTAGGTTAGGTTAGGTTAGGTTAGGTTAGGTTAGGTTAGGTTAGGTTAGGTTAGGTTAGGTTAGGTTAGGTTAGGTTAGGTTAGGTTAGGTTAGGTTAGGTTAGGTTAGGTTAGGTTAGGTTAGGTTAGGTTAGGTTAGGTTAGGTTAGGTTAGGTTAGGTTAGGTTAGGTTAGGTTAGGTTAGGTTAGGTTAGGTTAGGTTAGGTTAGGTTAGGTTAGGTTAGGTTAGGTTAGGTTAGGTTAGGTTAGGTTAGGTTAGGTTAGGTTAGGTTAGGTTAGGTTAGGTTAGGTTAGGTTAGGTTAGGTTAGGTTAGGTTAGGTTAGGTTAGGTTAGGTTAGGTTAGGTTAGGTTAGGTTAGGTTAGGTTAGGTTAGGTTAGGTTAGGTTAGGTTAGGTTAGGTTAGGTTAGGTTAGGTTAGGTTAGGTTAGGTTAGGTTAGGTTAGGTTAGGTTAGGTTAGGTTAGGTTAGGTTAGGTTAGGTTAGGTTAGGTTAGGTTAGGTTAGGTTAGGTTAGGTTAGGTTAGGTTAGGTTAGGTTAGGTTAGGTTAGGTTAGGTTAGGTTAGGTTAGGTTAGGTTAGGTTAGGTTAGGTTAGGTTAGGTTAGGTTAGGTTAGGTTAGGTTAGGTTAGGTTAGGTTAGGTTAGGTTAGGTTAGGTTAGGTTAGGTTAGGTTAGGTTAGGTTAGGTTAGGTTAGGTTAGGTTAGGTTAGGTTAGGTTAGGTTAGGTTAGGTTAGGTTAGGTTAGGTTAGGTTAGGTTAGGTTAGGTTAGGTTAGGTTAGGTTAGGTTAGGTTAGGTTAGGTTAGGTTAGGTTAGGTTAGGTTAGGTTAGGTTAGGTTAGGTTAGGTTAGGTTAGGTTAGGTTAGGTTAGGTTAGGTTAGGTTAGGTTAGGTTAGGTTAGGTTAGGTTAGGTTAGGTTAGGTTAGGTTAGGTTAGGTTAGGTTAGGTTAGGTTAGGTTAGGTTAGGTTAGGTTAGGTTAGGTTAGGTTAGGTTAGGTTAGGTTAGGTTAGGTTAGGTTAGGTTAGGTTAGGTTAGGTTAGGTTAGGTTAGGTTAGGTTAGGTTAGGTTAGGTTAGGTTAGGTTAGGTTAGGTTAGGTTAGGTTAGGTTAGGTTAGGTTAGGTTAGGTTAGGTTAGGTT
>NC_064618.1:883964511-883972011 GCF_023898315.1 Schistocerca nitens | reverse complement strand
CCTAACCTAACCTAACCTAACCTAACCTAACCTAACCTAACCTAACCTAACCTAACCTAACCTAACCTAACCTAACCTAACCTAACCTAACCTAACCTAACCTAACCTAACCTAACCTAACCTAACCTAACTAACCTAACCTAACCTAACCTAACCTAACCTAACCTAACCTAACCTAACCTAACCTAACCTAACCTAACCTAACCTAACCTAACCTAACCTAACCTAACCTAACCTAACCTAACCTAACCTAACTAACCTAACCTACCTAACCTAACCTAACCTAACCTAACCTAACCTAACCTAACCTAACCTAACCTAACCTAACCTAACCTAACCTAACCTAACCTAACCTAACCTAACCTAACCTAACCTAACCTAACCTAACCTAACCTAACCTAACCTAACCTAACCTAACCTAACCTAACCTAACCTAACCTAACCTAACCTAACCTAACCTAACCTAACCTAACCTAACCTACCTAACTAACCTAACCTAACCTAACCTAACCTAACCTAACCTAACCTAACCTAACCTAACCTAACCTAACCTAACCTAACCTAACCTAACCTAACCTAACCTAACCTAACTAACCTAACCTAACCTAACCTAACCTAACCTAACCTAACCTAACCTAACCTAACCTAACCTAACCTAACCTAACCTAACCTAACCTAACCTAACCTAACCTAACCTAACCTAACCTAACCTAACCTAACCTAACCTAACCTAACCTAACCTAACCTAACCTAACCTAACCTAACCTAACTAACCTAACCTAACCTAACCTAACCTAACCTAACCTAACCTAACTAACCTAACCTAACCTAACCTAACCTAACCTAACCTAACCTAACCTAACCTAACCTAACCTAACCTAACCTAACCTAACCTAACCTAACCTAACTAACCTAACCTAACCTAACCTAACCTAACCTAACCTAACCTAACCTAACCTAACCTAACCTAACCTAACCTAACCTAACCTAACCTAACCTAACCTAACCTAACCTAACCTAACCTAACCTAACCTAACCTAACCTAACCTAACCTAACCTAACCTAACCTAACCTAACCTAACCTAACCTAACCTAACCTAACCTAACCTAACCTAACCTAACTAACCTAACCTAACCTAACCTAACCTAACCTAACCTAACCTAACCTAACCTAACCTAACCTAACCTAACCTAACCTAACCTAACCTAACCTAACCTAACCTAACCTAACCTAACCTAACCTAACCTAACCTAACCTAACCTAACCTAACCTAACCTAACCTAACCTAACCTAACCTAACCTAACCTAACCTAACCTAACCTAACCTAACCTAACCTAACCTAACCTAACCTAACCTAACCTAACCTAACCTAACCTAACCTAACCTAACCTAACCTAACCTAACCTAACCTAACCTAACCTAACCTAACCTAACCTAACCTAACCTAACCTAACCTAACCTAACCTAACCTAACCTAACCTAACCTAACCTAACCTAACCTAACTAACCTAACCTAACCTAACCTAACCTAACCTAACCTAACCTAACCTAACCTAACCTAACCTAACCTAACCTAACCTAACCTAACCTAACCTAACCTAACCTAACCTAACCTAACCTAACCTAACCTAACCTAACCTAACCTAACCTAACCTAACCTAACCTAACCTAACCTAACCTAACCTAACCTAACCTAACCTAACCTAACCTAACCTAACCTAACCTAACCTAACCTAACCTAACCTAACCTAACCTAACCTAACCTAACCTAACCTAACCTAACCTAACCTAACCTAACCTAACCTAACCTAACCTAACCTAACCTAACCTAACCTAACCTAACCTAACCTAACCTAACCTAACCTAACCTAACCTAACCTAACCTAACCTAACCTAACCTAACCTAACCTAACCTAACCTAACCTAACCTAACCTAACCTAACCTAACCTAACCTAACCTAACCTAACCTAACCTAACCTAACCTAACCTAACCTAACCTAACCTAACCTAACCTAACCTAACCTAACCTAACCTAACCTAACCTAACCTAACCTAACCTAACCTAACCTAACCTAACCTAACCTAACCTAACCTAACCTAACCTAACCTAACCTAACCTAACCTAACCTAACCTAACCTAACCTAACCTAACCTAACCTAACCTAACCTAACCTAACCTAACCTAACCTAACCTAACCTAACCTAACCTAACCTAACCTAACCTAACCTAACCTAACCTAACCTAACCTAACCTAACCTAACCTAACCTAACCTAACCTAACCTAACCTAACCTAACCTAACCTAACCTAACCTAACCTAACCTAACCTAACCTAACCTAACCTAACCTAACCTAACCTAACCTAACCTAACCTAACCTAACCTAACCTAACCTAACCTAACCTAACCTAACCTAACCTAACCTAACCTAACCTAACCTAACCTAACCTAACCTAACCTAACCTAACCTAACCTAACCTAACCTAACCTAACCTAACCTAACCTAACCTAACCTAACCTAACCTAACCTAACCTAACCTAACCTAACCTAACCTAACCTAACCTAACCTAACCTAACCTAACCTAACCTAACCTAACCTAACCTAACCTAACCTAACCTAACCTAACCTAACCTAACCTAACCTAACCTAACCTAACCTAACCTAACCTAACCTAACCTAACCTAACCTAACCTAACCTAACCTAACCTAACCTAACCTAACCTAACCTAACCTAACCTAACCTAACCTAACCTAACCTAACCTAACCTAACCTAACCTAACCTAACCTAACCTAACCTAACCTAACCTAACCTAACCTAACCTAACCTAACCTAACCTAACCTAACCTAACCTAACCTAACCTAACCTAACCTAACCTAACCTAACCTAACCTAACCTAACCTAACCTAACCTAACCTAACCTAACCTAACCTAACCTAACCTAACCTAACCTAACCTAACCTAACCTAACCTAACCTAACCTAACCTAACCTAACCTAACCTAACCTAACCTAACCTAACCTAACCTAACCTAACCTAACCTAACCTAACCTAACCTAACCTAACCTAACCTAACCTAACCTAACCTAACCTAACCTAACCTAACCTAACCTAACCTAACCTAACCTAACCTAACCTAACCTAACCTAACCTAACCTAACCTAACCTAACCTAACCTAACCTAACCTAACCTAACCTAACCTAACCTAACCTAACCTAACCTAACCTAACCTAACCTAACCTAACCTAACCTAACCTAACCTAACCTAACCTAACCTAACCTAACCTAACCTAACCTAACCTAACCTAACCTAACCTAACCTAACCTAACCTAACCTAACCTAACCTAACCTAACCTAACCTAACCTAACCTAACCTAACCTAACCTAACCTAACCTAACCTAACCTAACCTAACCTAACCTAACCTAACCTAACCTAACCTAACCTAACCTAACCTAACCTAACCTAACCTAACCTAACCTAACCTAACCTAACCTAACCTAACCTAACCTAACCTAACCTAACCTAACCTAACCTAACCTAACCTAACCTAACCTAACCTAACCTAACCTAACCTAACCTAACCTAACCTAACCTAACCTAACCTAACCTAACCTAACCTAACCTAACCTAACCTAACCTAACCTAACCTAACCTAACCTAACCTAACCTAACCTAACCTAACCTAACCTAACCTAACCTAACCTAACCTAACCTAACCTAACCTAACCTAACCTAACCTAACCTAACCTAACCTAACCTAACCTAACCTAACCTAACCTAACCTAACCTAACCTAACCTAACCTAACCTAACCTAACCTAACCTAACCTAACCTAACCTAACCTAACCTAACCTAACCTAACCTAACCTAACCTAACCTAACCTAACCTAACCTAACCTAACCTAACCTAACCTAACCTAACCTAACCTAACCTAACCTAACCTAACCTAACCTAACCTAACCTAACCTAACCTAACCTAACCTAACCTAACCTAACCTAACCTAACCTAACCTAACCTAACCTAACCTAACCTAACCTAACCTAACCTAACCTAACCTAACCTAACCTAACCTAACCTAACCTAACCTAACCTAACCTAACCTAACCTAACCTAACCTAACCTAACCTAACCTAACCTAACCTAACCTAACCTAACCTAACCTAACCTAACCTAACCTAACCTAACCTAACCTAACCTAACCTAACCTAACCTAACCTAACCTAACCTAACCTAACCTAACCTAACCTAACCTAACCTAACCTAACCTAACCTAACCTAACCTAACCTAACCTAACCTAACCTAACCTAACCTAACCTAACCTAACCTAACCTAACCTAACCTAACCTAACCTAACCTAACCTAACCTAACCTTGTGGTGTCACCGCTAGACACCACACTTGCTAGGTGGTAACTTAAATCGGCCGCGGTCCTGTAGTACATGTCGGACCCGCGTGTCGCCACTGTGTATTCGCAAACGTAGCGCCACCACAGGGCAGGTCAGAAGACACGGACTTGACCTCGCCCCAGTTGTACGGACGACATAGCTTGCGACTAGACCTACCAAGTATTCCTCTCATTTGCCGAGAGACAGATTAAATAGCCTTCAGCTAGTCCATCGCTACTACCTAGCAAGGCGCCATGTGTATCATTGCTAATTGCTTACTACTATGCAAGAGATGTATTTCAACAAGAACAAGACTACATTAAAGTTAAGTATATTAAAATCTCTCTTCTTTTCTTTATAGTTTTCATCCAGTCTCCTGTTTCAGAATTTACGCCCGTCTGCGTTAGTTTCGCGTGCACCTAGCCACTCATTGTGTCGAGACCTTAGGGAATCGACACAACAATATTTTGGCGACGAGGATGGGATGCCGCGCCCACGTTGCAGTCTTTGTGTTATACTTGCTCTAATTTGCGTGTGTCATGGCTTCGCCGCATTCTCCAGATGTACTGTCCGAATTTTTTCGCTTGCAGAATCAGCAGACGCAGGCGTTATTGGAAGCCCTTGGACAGCTCGTCCAGGGTCAACGTGCGCTGCAAACCGATGCGGCGGCAGCCGCTTCTTCGCTACCGCAGCCACACAACGCTGTCGCACCGCCATTTAGGCCCTTTGAGGCCCATAACGAGAGCTGGACTGAGTGGGCCGATCAGTTCCGGTTCCATCTCACTGCTTATGGAATTCAAGGTAAAGAGCGGCAGCCGTTTTTGCTTTCTTGTGTCGGTGTGTCTACCTACCGTGTGATAGTGAAATTGTTTCCCCGACGCGACGTCGCAACTCTGTCCTACGAAGAAATTTTGTCTGCTTTAGATGCCTATTTCAAAGAAACAGTTAATGTTGTTGCAAAACGGTATACGTTTTTTCGTACAAAACGTACGGCCGGTCAGACTAACAGGGAGTGGGTAGCAACTTTGCAAGGACTTACTAGAGACTGCGCGTTTGCCTGTGAATGTGGCCTCCCATATTCAGATACTATGGTGCGTGATGCAATTGCACAGAACGTTTCTGATGTTCGCATAAGGGAACAGATTTTGAAGCTAGTTAATCCCTCCCTGCAACAAGTGATAGACATTTTGGACAGGCAAGACACACTTGACTTTGCTCAGGAATCATTTGAAACTTCGCCAGCAGTGTGTCACATTAATCGGCCCGCTGCACGGGACGCTAAGCGGCCCTCGCGCCCGACTTCACAGCGGCCGCCTAGCTTGCAACCACGTGCGCCGCGTAAGCAAGCACATGCAGTGAAATCTTGCCCGCGGTGTGCAACTAGACATTCGCGTGAAAATTGCCCGTCACGCCAAGCTTTTTGCTTTTACTGTCACAAGAAAGGACATGTACAAAGTGTTTGCCAGAAAAAGTTAAGATCAGACACTCGCAATACTTCCAGGCCTTTTGCTTCGCGCCGGCATCGAACCCAGGACAATCAGGCTCGTGGACCTTCACCCTTGGACATTCATGTGGTTCATTCCCACCCGTCCAGTGACACTTTAGCTAACAGTGACTGTGTTCGTCCCACCCAAAGTGTGCGTCGACGTCGCCGGAAATCCCGTAAAGTCGCAAGTGCTTCTGTACCTGTCTCAGTTCACATTGCACGAGACAGTCCCTCTTGTCGTCAACAAGACAATAAACTTTTTGTGGACTTAGACTTTGCAGGAAAAGTGATACCATTCCAGCTCGATACCGGAGCTGCTGTTTCATTGCTCAATCACGACACGTACAAACAACTGGGCGCCCCGCCATTGCGTGCCGCAAATGTTACGTTAACTAGTTACTCAGGACAGCATATACCTGTGTTAGGACAGTGCAGCCTTCTTGCAACATACAAAAACTTGTGTCATTTTATGTTCTTCGTTCCTCTAGTGCAGTGAACTTGTTTGGTTTAGATTTGTTTCAATTATTTAATATGTCTATTGTAAATCAGGTCCTATCAGTGAATCAGACTGTGCCTTCCGCCAGTGTTTCTAGTCTTTGTGAAGAATTTGCAGACATTTTTGCACCGGGCCTTGGTTGCGCTCAGAACTATGAAGCGCATTTGGAACTGAAAGATAACGCGCAACCAAAATTTTTCAGAGCGCGCAATGTTCCCCACGCATTGCGTGATGCGGTCGCAAGAACATTAGCCGAATTAGAATCTCAAGGTGTCATTGAACGTGTGCAGGCTTCTCTCTGGGCCTCACCCTTAGTAATTTTGCCAAAACCTTCCGGAAAATTGAGACTTTGTGTGGACTTCAAGGCAACTGTGAATCCGCAACTTGTGACTGCTACTTTTCCTTTGCCCCGCCCGGAAGATCTTTTTGACAAACTGTGCCCGGGAAAATATTTTTCAAAATTGGACCTAGCAGATGCGTACTTGCAGATACCTGTGGACGAAGAATCCCAGCGCGTCTTAGTGGTCAACACGCATCTTGGCTTGTATCGCTTCAAAAGACTGCCATTCGGGTGTGCATCCGCCCCTGCTTTATTTCAGCAATATTTACAAACTATTTGTGCGTCGGTCCCTACGGCTGCGAACTATCTGGACGATATTGTAATCTCAGGAAAGACAGAAGCAGAACATTTGCAAAATCTCCGAACATTCTTTCAGGTCTTGCGTCAGAATGGTCTTCGCTTGAGGAAGGACAAATGTGTGTTTTTTGCTCGTGACTTACCGTACCTGGGGCATGTCATAAATGCCCAAGGTATACATCCGAGTCCAGAGCACCTTCGTGCCATTCAGGACTTGCCGTCACCGCAGAACTTACACCAGCTACAGAGTGTGCTGGGTCAGGTAAATTATTATCATCGATTTGTGCGCAATGCTTCTTCCATTTCAGCTCCGCTTCATCGCTTACGCCGTAAAGGTGTTCCGTTCGTCTGGACGACGGAATGCGAACGCGCCTTTCGCCAGTTGAAATCGGCGTTACTTTCAAATACTTGCCTTACGCCATTCGATCCCCGAAAACCCCTTTTGTTGATGGTCGATGCATCGGATTTCGGGATCGGTGCTGTGCT